>NC_134838.1:7115088-7160240 GCF_965363235.1 Mytilus galloprovincialis | reverse complement strand
AACAGGGCAAATGTGCCCTCCTTTTAAAATTTCATATGATTCTTTATTATTCCAGTAAAACTTTCAACAAGTGTTCTACAGTGATCCCAAGTCCCCAAGCTTTCATTTGATACAAAAACTACGCAGATATTCCCACTATTGACAAAGATACAGCTATGCGTAGGAACTATTTTGTTTAAAATATGTACTACTTTCTTGTATGTTCATTCCGACCGGGCCTGAACTAGTGGTTCTATACCTGAAAGGTATTCACCCTCAAACACAGAGGTAAGAGTTCTCATCAAGATCAATGGTCAAGACTGTCCCTTTTGTCAACTTGAGTCGAATTGTTTTATAATGTAAATCTTATTAAACCTCTTTAAACATGAACCTTACCTGAGAACACAGGAAAGCTTCATCATGATAGTATCCACGGAGAAAGTCACAATGTTCTCTTGTTGTTATCATACACTCTCCTTGTATACCATGACAACATGGCCGCCCTAACATATCACATGTCATGTGTCTGTCAGTTTGATTAATGATTCCAGAACGATTGTACCCTGGCTTTCTTGTGTCTAAACATAACTGAAAAAGACAAGTTAATTCAATTACAAAAGCATAAAAGACCATATCTAATGTACTAATCTTACATCTAAACAGAAAATAGTTGACCATAAGTTAGTCATGAATACTGTCTCATTTAAAAAAATGGACTTTTTATTGAAGGAAATTTAAATGTTTACATCATACTTAACACATTTGTGTACAAAAATCTAAAATATAAATGCAAGATATATAAGAAATTGTTTCCTAAAATAAAATGACATATGCTTTGAAGACCCATTGGTGGCCTTTGGCTTTTGTCTGCTCTATGGTCGGGTTGTTGTCTGTTTGAAACATTCCCCATTTCCATTCTCAATTTTACTCTGTATAGAAATTTATTAGAATCACCAATATAAAGTGTGTGTAATTTGGCAAGAGGTCAACTTACTGGCCATTCTGTCATATCATTCTTATTCCACTCAAATGGAGGGATGGAAGATGGTTTCTTACAGTATCTGTAACATAAACACAGTCACATGTTAAGAAACACAGAGTCAAAGAAGATTGCAACAGTGTAGTCAATGTTACATTCTGATATTCTAAAAATTTCCTAAGGAACATTACTGATATTTAAATAATCTATCTAATACATTTGATATCAGGTGGAAACCCGGTTGAAATAGAACAAAAGAATCGAAGCTCTTTGTTAGAGAAGGTGATAAATGCTGTTATGTTTACTATAGTAACAAATTTTTTTAAAGTTAATAAAAACAAATAAAACAAGTGAAACTGCTAGCTGCTCACTGATGATACCCCTGCCTCAAGTTGATAATATTAATAGTGTAAAAATATGCAAGTGTTCGGAAAACAGGAAGTCTTGAGTGATGAATCTGAAAACGCATCACACGGTATAGCTGAATTATATTGACCCTTAAACCAAATTTCAGAAATCCTTGTATTGTAGTTCCTGAGAAAAATGTGACGAAAATTTTCAACTTGGCTATCATGTGTAAAATCATACAAGTGTTAGGTAAACAGGAAGTTGTTGAGTGATGAATCTGAAAACGCATTACACGGTATAGCTGACTTATATGAAGCCTGAAACCAAATTTCAGAAATCCTGGTAGTGTAGTTCCTGAGAAAAATGTGACGAAAAATTTTCAACTTGGCTATCAGGTGTAAAAATGATACAAGTGCTCAGTAAAATGAAGTTGTCAAGTGATGAATTTGAAAATGCATCACACAGTATAGCTGACCTATATCAAGCCTGAAACCAAAGTTCAGAAATCCTGGTAGTGCAGTTCCTGAGAAAAATGTGACAAAAAATTTCAACTTGCCTATCAGGTGTAAAAATGATACATAGTGCAGTGACTGAAGCCAGATTTTTTGGAATTTAATCTCCCCACCGAACACACACCTACATAATATATCATTGGAAAGAGGAAATCGTGAACTATAATAATATGCCTGTCGTCAGGACTTGATGTGGTCACATTTTTTTAAAATTGAGGTCAAAGGTCATATGTAAAAATCTGTGAAAGTTTGGGAGGGTTTCAATTTTGACATTTTTTTTCTATTTCTAAACTCTACCTATATATAAATGATACTGTTTTGGCTTTAGTAATGTTTGTTTTTATACATAAACCTTAATCATTGAGATTTTTTTTTATCAAAAAAAATCCTAAAACGACATTTTATAAACAAAACTTCAAAAATCAAGTTTTCAACCTATAAAATGTTTAAAGCACCTTAACCTTATGAAAAATATCATTTTCAGGTAAAAATCAAGTGTCATGCAGGACAATACTTTAAAATTATTTTTTAAACTATCATAGTGGGTGAGTCATCAAAACAAACCCATAGAACACTACAGTCAAATATGACCTCAAATTGAATTTGCGGATACTTCAGTTTTTTTTATAGACTACTCGTTGCTTTTGGTTTTTTTTCACAATTATTACTGCTACCATAGTATCATCTTTTGTTGTGTATTTAACTCTCGTTAATATCTATTACTTTATAGGTTTTGTAACTATATCCCCCCTTTTATTCCTTGCAATGTACCCCAAACTTCAAAAGTATTCCATATAAAAAAAAGAAGATGTGATATGATTGCAAATGAGACAACTCTCCAAATAAGACCAAATGAGACATAAAACAATTATAGGTCCCGTACGGGCTTCAACAATGAGTAAAATTCATACTGCATAGTCTTCAATTCCCGAAATGAATAATATAAAACAAACAAAAACTCTAACGACCTGTTTAATGTACAAAATTAAAAAGAAAGAAACAAATATAGTATATAGAAACACAGCATTACCGTCTCGTGACTTGAAACAGACACATACAGATATTGGCGGGGTTTAACTTTTTTAAGGGCACGTCAACACTCCCGTGTGTACCAGTGCAACAAGCTTTATACCAAACCAACCGTTATCTCCATCATCTTCATTTTCATCAACCGTCACAAGACATGTTTTAATAATTCTACACATTTCACTCATGGCCACAGGTCTGCACATGACAGGTTCTGCTCAAAGCAAACACTTTATTTTGAGTTTTTCTTTACAAGTACAGACAAGGTATTGTAGGAAGTCCGAACACATTTGTTCCTAAAAAAAATACCAGCTTCAAACCATCCCTATCAATTCATCCAAGATTTTAAAAGAGATCTAAAAGGGGGTTTAGGAAGGTGTGATGACATCCATATGCTTGTCTGCAAAGATGCTGGGGAAACATTATACGAGACGTACGCACTATCTTGAATTCGCTCAATTTCATGGTTGGCAACACATTAGATAGCGTCGCACTTTACTTTAAGAAGCATAAAATCCATTGGCATTCAATGTTTCAACAAGATGTTTTGAACCAAACTCATGGTACATTTGTAAAGCCAATCCTAAATGAAAAGGAGTAAAACAAAAACGATTGCCTCAACAATTGCTTAGCATTTCCACAATTTCTCTGGTGCCATTTCCTGAGAATAGTCTTGGCTGTATGCATTTTCAAATTATTGACTAATACACAAAATGTGACGGAAGGCAAGTGATTGAGTTCCGTGTTGAAATTGAAGATATTTACTCTATTCTTTTTCCATTGATTTCTTAAGGTTTTTTTCATATTTTGGTTCCGAAATTTTTATCACTAATTAGTTTTATTAAATATTATATGCTTAAAATATTATGGGATAATTTTTATTACTACTATGAAGAGGAAACTAAAGTTTGAGTCTGAATTTGCAATTAAAATTACCTCAATTCAAATAGTCTAAACTTCGCAAATTTTATAGATTAGAAGAAAATAAAATACTGAATGGAATATTTTGACATATAAAAATAGCTTCAGGAAAAACTATTTCAATTAAATGTAAGCAAACATACACATGTTTTGATTTTGAAAAAGGGGGGTTGAAACTCTCCAATATACTACCAGTCATTAAAACGACTTTTTAGAAAAAAGTGACCGTACGAAATTCTGACGACAGGGCAAAAACTAAAGAAGACATATTTTTCTTTAAGTTAAGACCATTTTTAGCCGTGTGTTATTTGGGGAGATTAAACTCGAGATCTAGACGACTTTTTACACTTCTGTCACCGCACTAACAAGTGTTCAGTAAACAGGAAGTTGTCGAGTGATAAAACTGAAAACGCATCACACAGTATAGCTGACTTATATCAAGCCTGAAACCAAAGTTCAGAAATCCTGGTAGTGTTCTTCCTGAGAAAAATGTGACGAAAATTTTCAACTTGGCTATCAGGTGTAAAAATGATACAAGTGTTCGGTAAACAGGAAGTTGTCGAGTGATAAAACTGAAAACGCATCACACAGTATAGCTGACTTATATCAAGCCTGAAACCAAAATTCAGAAATCCTGGTAGTGCAGTTCCTGAGAAAAATGTGACGAAAAATATTCATGGGACGGACGGACTGACGGACTGACGGAAGGACAGACAGAGGTAAAACAGTATACCCCTTTTTTTGAAAGCGGGGGTATAATGAAGATTTTCAGCTCAATTACGAAGTATTTTATTTTAAAACACCATTTGCATAAGTTTTCAATTTATCTTTAACAAAGTTAAGCAGAACAATTAGATATCAAGTCGACGACATGGGTATCTGTTAAGTTGGATGTAGAAAATGCTTAACCTCTGATTTAAAAAAAATAATTACCACAGATGGAGAAATATCAATCTTTTAGTTCAGTAATTTTCATGTCTGCCCTTCCATTATGTGACTCAAGAAAAAATTCCCAAAAAATGGGTAACAATCGTATCGAAAAGAGAAAATTGAGTGTACCTTTTTATGTAAGGGCGTGTTTGAGTTGAATATTTCGTCTTGGAAACGTATAAAGCAAGAGTATTTGATACATCATCTCGCTTCAGATTCTATCATTTTTATATATCAAGGATACAGGTTTACTTTATAACATAAGAATTTCACAGTACTAAAAGATGAAATATATGGGTCAAGTGAAATACCTTTTTAATGAATCACCAAAACGGTGTAGGTGTGTTTGAATAGCTAATTTTTACTAAAAGTACTTGGCAACAGTCTTAAGTTGGATGGTAAAAATGCAAATCTTCAAAAAAACGTAATTTTCTTTTAGTGATAATTAGGGTTTATAATCTTCAACCACTGAATTTTTTTTAGTCTGCCCTTCCTCGAAATATTTAATTAGATTTAAAAAAAAAAATATTTATGAATATTCGAAAAATTCCACCTGACAACCGATCAGACAATAGTTTTAAGTTGACTCAATGCAGATGAAAACATCAACTTTATATGCTCATAAGCTAGTAGATACATTTGTCTTTTAAAATGCAACTGACATATAAGGATCACAATGGGGCTATGTGGATAAATTTATTTGTTTTCAAGAGCTAAAGCGCGTCATCACTACAATGGCTTCCATTTCTACGATTGTAAAAATGAACTGGCATAATGGGGAGATAATTTTTGAAGAAGTAGAATCCTGACTGATATATATATGACATTAATATCATTAACCTTTGATGAAATTTTGAAAGTTTGGCAACCTTTTTTCCACATTAAAGATTAACTTCTCTCACAATTTTGTGTAATATAATATTCTACTGTGTACAATATAAAAAGGTCATTATCCTACAACCTCATAATATATTAATATTCTGAATAAAATAATATATAGACAGTATTCAAAGATCAGGCATCCTCCTTGAAATCAACAAGCATTCTGTGAGTATTGCATGGCAATACATAGTCCCCTACTGGTTAAAAATTCTTTGTATTGGAACAAAATTCTATCTTGATCTTTTACTTGTCATGGTGTAAACTTTACAACAAATATCAAGTCAATATCTTCAAGCATGACAAAAAAAGTGTGAAAACTGATTTGACGGACAGTGTGCAAACCTAAATTTCCCTTCGATTTCGTTGTTAGTGGACTAAAAACAAAATTGATGAATTACAGAACACCATATCTGTATGACAGCCGCAAGAGACCCAAGCACTAATTGATAGAATTCATTCAATAAAACTGTTTAATGGTTTATTAATATGAATGCACTGTTCCTTTTACTAGCTTTCACAACTAATAAATCAAGAGTATATTTTAAGCAGAGTAAAGAATGATTCCACTATTAACTTACTTAGGATCTTGTCCACACACAGCACCAGATGTAAATCCTAAGCTCGATGGTTTGGTTTTATTCCACTTCACAAAGGTTGATATCAAATTCTGTAATCATAAAACCATATATTAAGTTATAACATTTGTTAACCAGAAAATCATAACATTTTAAACACAATTCTTATATCTGAGTTGTCAATTTGGAACTTTTAATAAAGTCACAAAACATTAAAGGGGAAGATTTGTGCTCCAGTCAAACTGGTTTCTTGTTTATAACTGATTCGCAAGTCTGAACATGTCCCGATACTTATCCTACATTAATTATAGAGATTAAACATGTCCTGTAAGAATCCATAGAGTTTTTACAGGTCATGGGAGATTCTAGAATATTAACGAGTTTAAGCATGTCCTTATACATTTGTACTTACACTACATTGAGATTCTACAGTTTGAACACATCCAGCCCCATCGTCCCTCACACAACACCCAGAAGTTCTTTCTTCTTCTCTATCTGCTTTTAATACTTTGACAAGATTTGGGTCTTTTCTCATACATGGAGAGTACTTGGCACCAAGATGAATCAAGTCATCCTAAAAGGAAACATTTTATTTTATAACACTCCCAGATTTTTTACACTTTTCACATTTACAAGTATCAAAAAATAAGGTTTAACTTCCTCAGGCAAGGTTGACCTAAGATAAATTTGGCTGTTAATATTAAGCTCCTTTTTGGTCATATGGCCCTTCAACTGTTTTGGTTCCTATACATCCTCGACTTTCAATATTGAGCTTTGAGGGTTCCTGATGAAGGAAAATCCAGAAAAGCACGTTAGAAGCATGAAATTCAGAGACTGTTGATTTCTAAATATATATATTTACTAAAGAGACTCTGTTGAATAATAAATAATTGATATCTATGTTGTCTCAAAAAAGTAGAAGATGTACCTGTCTTGGTCCTAGCCATATGTTTCCAAACTCTGACTTTCTAACCAGCTCAATGGATAAAGATGGTTTCAAAACCTGAAAATTGAAGACAATGCTATTTAATTTGTATTTATGCATTTAATGTATTGACTGTGTATTTTTATGTGATATACAGCCACTGACCATACACTGCCATGACTACAATACCTTAATTTGTAATGATTTGTAATTACTTCCATGAGACAGTCACTGAAAAAAATTCTACGTATTTATCCTACAAACATAACAAACAAATTGTTGTTCTTGTTATTTGTTGATAACTATAAAATGGTGAAAATACTTCTTCAACATCCCAATATAAAAGTCAACATATATTTAATTCTATCTCATTTCACAATGAACTATCATGATTGTGAATTTATTTATATTTAACAGGAATCCATCACAAAATATCCCTTAATCTTACCAGTTGTTCATCTTCCACTTTACTATAGTGAGGTCTAGCAAATCCATAAACTGCCACAGCTGCTATCATTATAACTACTTGTACAAAGGTGATGAAGTAAGAAAAATAGGGTCTGAAACATACAATATTATATGATTGAACATATTATCAAAATGAAAATAAACAGGTTCTAATATTTTATTACATTGTCTATCATCTTGATCATGGAAGTAACCTGCAACCTGCTGTTATTTGATAAGTGGAATTTCACATCCAGCTTTTAAAGTAGTATTCTTTATACAGTCTTTACAAACAAAGCAATAAAGATAGTGGGGAAACTGAAAATTAAGCAACTGTTTTCTTAATAAAGGGTACATGACATGAGTGTCCGCACCAAAATTCAAAAGAGATATGCGTTTTGTGGTAATAAGCCTTGTGTAAAAGTTTCAAACCCTTTGGTTAAGTCAAAGTTGGAGAATGGAAACTAATTTTGGGATATGATACCAATGTACAGATTAACAAGGGTTAAACTTCATGTCCCTTTTATAGCGAGGGCATAAAAAAAACATTTTTCATTTGGTCTCTTCTGGAGTGTTGTCATACCACATTTTCTAATTATTATATTAACATCATGTTTAAATTTTAAAACAACAAGACTATTTTAGTATAACTATGACTTATCCATTTTTGTTTCAAAGCTGTATTAGTGTTGAATTTTGTGGAAAAATATATCTTTAAATGAACTTCTTTATTTCAGTATACATGGTATACGTGGTAAAAGTTATTTTCAAAGAAATAATAATACAAACCGTTTATCCAAACTTCCTTCTTTTTTATTCTGTTTACATATTTTACAACAAAAGAAATCCTTGGCACTGTCACATAATTGGTCAAAAACTGCCTCTCTTTTCTTCTTCTGTATTAGAGCAGGGTTTGGTTTAACTTCACGTCTTATAAAAACAGGGATTCTAGCCATTCCAGGTGTACCTGAAATTCTTTCTGGAACCCTAGTCCTGATCACATGCAAGGGAATATCTGGTCCAACATCAACTCTGAAATTGAAACAGTTAAAACTATGCATCTTATTTCAAGAAAAAGAATTAGACAAACAATGTTTTAAAACAACCCTGAAATCTGTTCAACTTAATAGAAAATATATTATAATAATATAACTACATACATATTGATGACCAGTGATCTTAATTGTACATTATTTATTTGTAGATTTTGAATGTATCATCTAGATCAAGAATGGTGTTTCCTTAATAGAAAAAAAAAACAACTTTTAATTTCTAGAATAAGAACAACAATAGACTAGTTTATTGTATATCACATGTAACATGCACAGCTTTACCTCTTTCTTCTTTCAGCATCTTATTTCTTAATGTTATAGAAATTATTAAAATAAGTACATAGCTAGTTCTTAACATATCTGGATTATATTTTAAAGTTTTATCATACATAACCAAAATTTGCTAAATCAAGATCAATTACTATTTTATAGTAGCTTAAACTGCTATACATGAAACAAAACTAAATCTATAATTCTATGTTACATAAAATAAGATATTAATGTCAAAGCTGATGAGTTTTGTTTAAAGTTTCATTCATATAAATGATCATCCAAAAAAACATGCATTCTGAATGGATAGAGAGAGCATTAAATTATACCATTCTTTGCCTTATTAACAAATGTTTACCACGTGTGATAAAACTCCAAGATACCAGAAGTATTCATAGAAAGACAAACACACTTTGCAGGAAACTTCATCTTTCAATTTAATGTTTTCACTTAAAACCTTGAAAATCAAAAAGTCCTCTTAGTTCAATATGTGTTTGAAGAATGTACATAGAAAGCAAAGAGCCTTTAGTTTTTCTATTGTAGCACTTACAGTTAACTCTTATTTTGCATTCATGTGTGGGTTTTTTTCAACCAAAAACAAGATATTTAAAATTTTTTAAACCTTTCATTATCTAAAAAAAAGATTAAGACTTCTTTTATATTTAAACCTGGATAATTAAACCATGCGGCACAGTATATTATAAAAGAATATTGAGAGCATTTCCAGTTTTGCGTATGTCAGAGATTATTTACAAGCAGATTACCAGCCTTATAGAAATACACAATAAATCTAAAGTAAACAATTGTTAATATTTGTTTCTCAGAGACAGCAGATATAAATGTAATACATATAACTAAAGTTAATAAAATGATTTTATGATAGCTTCTAAAGAAATGTATTTTTAATATAATGGCTATTTTATGTGTATCAGTTCAAAGCTTAAAAAACATTGGAACAATGCAGCTCTAATAACATGCTTGGAGACAAATTCATTTCAAGACAAATATAATATATTTCATGCAATTCATAATGTCAGATCTATTTCAATCTAGATTCTTTGCAACAGAAAATTCAAATAATATATGCATTTACCTGGGTGGCAATATGGTTTCTTGAACCCTGAAATTTTGGGACGCTCAATTGAATATTAGAGTTAAAAAATAAAACCCGAGAACATCTTTCATAACATTGACTAACCAGATTCTTGAACACAAAAATATCTGTTGATAAGAACAACAGACAGCCAACTAAAAACTTTGTAACATAAGACATCTTTATACAAGTTATGATGTATGCAGTTCTTCTGCCTTCCGAAATTTAAATCTTTATACAAATAGTAAATGTGGTTGCTGTCTGCAAATTGTATTAAAGCGCAGGCCAGACAAATTTCACATTAAGGCTCTAAAATTTTGACTGTCTTACCCCTTAATATTAATGACAACAACATCAGTTTTTCGAAAAGTATCACTGGTTAGAGCTTTAAAAGTTCACATAAAAAAAATTGACGTGGCAGACTTTGACGTTTTGTTTAACAAAACAACAGTTGAACTGAAGTATCTATTGAGAAAAGTTGTGTCTGGTGACCCAAAACTGAAGTTATCTGTTGTCTCCTGTCTTCAAATTTTATATCCTTTTTATAATTACTTAATATATTAATTATCAGGCAAATCAGCTTCCACATGTCACATATGACTTTAGTCTAGACTTTTTTAAAGCCTCAATGTACAACTAATAAATATCATGAATCCCAAAACTGAAACTGGATATTCCTGATCACACAAAACTGTTCTGTACAACACTAAAAGCTTGATATAAACTATAAGCAACAAAAGAACATCTATCAAAAATAACAATGATGTTGAATGATATAAACTGTGTTAATATGTCATATATTAGTTGACCAATGAAATGAATGTGCATTACTACCAATATTAACATAACAGGCCCACTGTGTCACTTAGTAAGTGGATATGCTTTGTTTTTATTTATTTATTTTAAACACCACTTTCAATTTCCTAAGAAAACCAACAACCTTTGGTTGGAACACTGACAATCCTAGTCAATTAACTGATTTGTTTGATTCCATGTAAACTTTGTTTATATAATTGATTGATTGGTGATTGCTTTACACTGCATCAGCACAATAACACTATATTGTGGTAAAATGTATTTATATAAAGTCTATTATTTCTATATAAGCTTTAGATCAGTAATATACAGCTTGTGTGATCTACTTACAAAGAAGATGTGTACCTGATTAATAACAAAACTAACTCATGTTTTATATGGGAATACTACAATACATCCTCCTATCTACACTGAACACAAAATGTACCTCCTGTATATGCATATAGTTGTGCACTATTTCTATTCAAATGCAAGTCAGGATTTTGCCAAATTTAGTCTAAAATTGATGCCAATGAAATTGAGTTTTGATTTTTTTGGTCCAAAAACAACTGTTTCTTTTGACAAACTATATTCTATCCTATGTTAGTTTCCCATGGTCAAACATAACTCTCCATTTCTACATATATAGGAAAGTTTGTCATTGCAAGATCTCCTACAGTTTACACTTCAAATGGTACAAAACTTGCAAGAATAATATCTATAAAAAAAAATCTGCATCCTCTTCTGTTTTATATGTTTTATTTTTTTAGACTATAAAGTTTTTTAGATTTCTCATTCTGTTACAAAACATGGACTTTGATTTCTACTTGTGTGTTCATCATTGTTTATTTGTCAAAGCAAATTTTCATTCTATATATAAGAATGGAATGAAAATTCATAACAAAAGCATTTGAGCATTTCCAATTTATATTACTGTAATCAGATACTCTGCATTGTTACAAAGACAGAAGGAATTGGGAAACTTTTGTGATGTGGTTCTTGTACCCCTTAAAGAGTATCAACTTTCATTTGCTAGATTGCTAATTGCTAAACATGTAATACGATTAAAGCATCCCCCCCCCTTCCCCTTATATGCTAAAAGTGAATTTTTTTACAGGTATCAAGGTTATACATTATAACTACATTTCAATGTGTTTATTTACAGACTTGATTATCTAATTAGGTCTAAAACGGCTATTTTCAGGGCCAGGACAATCAGCTGGTTAGACACTCACTCGGTACCAACTTGGAGAAAAACAACAGGATGCCTATAACAACCAATTGAAATAATTGACTGTGAATAGAAGAAGCCAGTTGAAAGTATATATTTACAGCATCTATTTGAATAGTTATTTAAAGCTCGACTATTTTATTTATTACTTGGGAATGTACATAATTTTTCCGACTATAACCTTTAATTTGGCAAATCCTAATTTCTACTAACCGGATGACTTTTGCAAATTGCAGAAACCTATCGCAATATAAATTTATGCACTCAGTTTGCTTTATAATCTGGAATTCTAAATGCATTTATTTCATCTATCATATCTTTATATTTTGTTTCCTACATGAAGGCCTTTATATTCTCAACTCATATTTGAAGCTGTCTTGGCATGCAATTGATTGGGACCTCTTATGAAGAGACTTATTTTGAATTCATAAAACATCTCAAATTTTCAGGATTTCCTGATTTTACTTAAATCAATTCAAACATTCTACAGGGAAACTTAGTTTTGCCGAAGAATTTCTTATTTCAGAAGTTTATGAATACCTGTTACACACTTTCAAAATAACCAATGTATATAAAAAGGTATGTAGATATAAAAAACGCCAGACACGAGTTAAGTCTACAAAAAAACCTTCAGTTGCGCTCGAATGAAAAAAGTTAAAAGGCTAAATACATTACAAAGTTAAGGAATCTATTCCTTGGGTAGACAATCCTTAGTTTTTCGAAAAGGTCAAAGGTTATAATAGGACAGTGACTTAAAAAAGAAACAAAAGAGAAACAACTCGAGGTCAGAATACCGTTAGTAATGATGACCGTGCTTGAAAGTCACATGTAAAGCTCTTTCTGCCGTGTCATGAATTTAGATAACAAAAACGAAAATAAGCTTTCACGGGTGAATTTGATAGTATTACATGCAAGTAGTATTTTAGCGCACAGTAAATAGAAAGCATCTCACTGATACTCAGGAAAAGAATACGCATTTGCGTCATCACATATCTTAATCTAATATTGAATTTGAATGTCAAACGGGCCTACATTAAATATTTTGATTCCGGATTCATTGACATTTTATCCGGAATTTTTGAGAACGCAAACCGATAGTGTGCTTTTGAAATGTGATCTATAATGTGAATGAACCAAGACGTGTAGGATATAGTTGGACACACAATGAATACAATTTTCAAAACCGTACCATGATAGTACAAATATATAGATGCTATAAGGTTAAACTATTAAAACAAACAAACAAAAATTGAATTAAAATTTTATAATAAATTAAGGTTCCTGTTAGTATTTTTTTTTTCAGATTCTTTTGAATATTATATATAATATCAATAAACACGAACGTCAAGTATTTACGGATGGACATTTTATTTATCGAATGAATCTATGTTAAATTCTATCATTTCACTATGTGAATACATTACTACACAAAATATAAGCAAAGACTTCTAAATCCATTCTAACAGTATAAAATAATCAACATTGTCATTATGGTTGAAATTAAATTTAGTTGTGATTATTGTAAATTATTTTAATGGTTGTTGTGAGCTGCAAGGATTTAAAATCATGCTTTATGAATTGAAAACACACAAGTATTTTTATTCACAACCGTTTAATATTTAAATATTTAATAAATTGATCTTACTTTCCGTTTTATGGATATATTACAATACACAAAAATAAATGATAATTACTCATAAAACCTAAATACTGAAACGGTATGAAATATTTAACGTAGAAGTATAATGATTATTGTTTATACACATTTTTTTGTAGGATGCAAGAATTTATTTAGATTTAATTTTTATGTTTCCTTTACAAATGAGTATTTAAAAATACCAAAGCAGAGTATCTTGTCATA
This sequence comes from Mytilus galloprovincialis, assembly GCF_965363235.1. NCBI lineage: Eukaryota > Metazoa > Mollusca > Bivalvia > Mytilida > Mytilidae > Mytilus > Mytilus galloprovincialis. The sequence goes on along the minus strand of NC_134838.1, from coordinate 7,146,414 downwards.
TGAAATACTTATTTCTTAATTGCAACTCTGAAAATATTCTGATTTCAATCATTGTTAGTTTCTTCAGAAACATAAATACAGTATATATTTTGTATATATTTCTTTGATTCCGATTGTATTAAATACTTTTGATAAGAATATTATCTTTCTGTTTTCAGATCTTAATATTAATATTTTAACCAGAATGTTCTCTCCCGTAAGTCTATGATGAAATACACAGTAATTCCCTGGTTAAATCTTCAAACATAATTAGTTCACATGTTATCGATGCAACATACAATACCACGTTATAATTGACCCAGAAACACACAGTGTACAGTGGTCGTTTTAAAACAAATATAATTGCGTCGTCAAGGGCCATCAAGGCTCCATATGAAAGACATAGATAACAACCAGTTAAGACCTGTATAAATGACCAAAAACTTTTAGAGACGTTCCGAGAATTTTATTCTGACTTCGGGCCGAGAGATATCGAGTGGCCCATAGACACATCCAAAACTCGCCAACATATAAATCTTGTGCATAAACATTGATCATAAGTTATACTGAAATGCTAATGACTTACAAGTTGCACTTTGCAGATACAGCTGTTTCACAAGTCATACCTCTTTTGGGGAGATATATAATATTCATACTATGATTATTATAAATCTTCCCAAAAGAGGTATGACTTGTGACATTTTGTTTTGTTTATACACTGGTTCCCAGTTATGATCTCTATGTTTCATCTCATAGAGACAAAACTTGGGAATGTTTTGATTGCCAATGAGACAACTCTTCACAAGAGAATTGTCTGAATATTGATTTGGGTATGCTTAGCAGAGTACAATACAACTCCACAATGTTTCTATGAGCTATTGCTTTGGAAATTGGCATTGAAATAAAAATTAAACGAAAAATCAGAAAGCAAAAAAAACAAAGTATGAAGCAAATTAAATCAATTACTTTAAAGTTTGTAAACAGAAATATATATAATTTTCTAGATTAATAACTCATGTTTTTGTTCTTGGGTAAGTGGTTAGTCAAAACAATTTAAAAAGGGGAGACTACTCCATGCTCCTTCAAGTGGCTGAATGATTATATCAGTGATAAGTCCACAAACCCAAGATTAAGCAAAATGACAACATAAACTTCCATTTAACATGATTCAATATGGCTTACCTAATTTTTCTAGTATCAAGTCTGTAACATAAAGGGTCTTTGTCAAAATTTGTAAAGACTGATGGTAAAATTATACACATGCAATACAGAATTACAGATATCTAGTACCATCGTTGAATTTATATCAAAACTTAAGAGATCTTTATTTATAATCTTCATTTTTTAATAGGAATTAAAACCCATGTATAAGAACTTTAAATCAAAATTACTGAAAATCCTCAGTAACACAGTTCTTTTTACATTTAGAAAAACAAAAGGTTAAAAAAAATCCTTATCCCCTATTAACAGTAGGTAGTTATATAAAGCAATTACTGAAATTCCAAACACTAACATGACCCCAAGTATAGAAACATTTTGAGGGCTGCCTATTTACCGATCATTTGATTTATTAAATTTGCTGATACAGTAGATAAATCCACTGTCATCAAACATCTCTTTTACTCTTTTTGTTTTTAAATAAGTTCCAGTTTATTAAAATTAAAATTTTCTTTCCTTCAATCATAACTGAATATTGATGAAGAAAAGAAGCTCACACCCTGCATGCATCTTCCTCAATCAAAATATATCAGAAAATAAAGTCTTTTATAGCCGACTGTGCGGTATGGGCTTTGCTCATTGTTGAAGGTTGTACAGTGACCTAAAGTTATTAATTTCATTTTCATATGGTCTCTTGCGGATAGTTGTTTCATTGGAAATTATACCACATCTTCTTTTTTATATTAAAAACAATAACTGATAAGTAATTTCAACCCTCTTTAAGGTGGTACCTAACACCTGAACTAAAATTAATTTGGCTTGTTTAATTTTCTTAAAATTTTGACAAAGTATTTACTTTACCCTTTGACAAAAATATAAAAAAATCAAAAAAATTGAACCAACCGTTTAATCAGAAAAATTACACTGGTTGTATAGCAGCTTGACAAACACTAATTTTGATCATTGAGAAGCTTAATATTCCATTTAAAACACAACGTAATAAAAACGTTTAGCTGATTTTACAGAGTTATCTCCCTGTAGTGTTAGGTACCACCTTAAATCCAACAAACTTATCATCAATCAGTTCACTGCTTAATTTTATTTTGAAAGATTTGCAATATAAAGGAATAAGTCAGACACAGAAACATAGAGGAATATGGTCCTGCTGTATTAATTATCCCAAGAAACAATTATATAACAACCCTAACTTCAACAATTCAGCTGGTCCATCAGTCTTCAAGGTTACCAACTTGAATGACAACCTAGAAGTTGCAATAATTGTTGTTCTTAGAAAACCTCCACTTGTATTTCAAAATATATAATTCCTTTAGGAAATTTAGAAGTAGGTGTCTGATAGATCATAAATGTCCTCTCAACATACAACTTGTAGTGAAATTCATCTGTTTGCAAATATTCTGCTTCCAGAAAGTTAGCACCTCAGTTTTCTAGCAGGGCAGGCAAGACAAACATTGTCAAGAAGGCTATAAAATTCACACCTGGTTACAGGTATAACAAAATGTTACAAATGTTTTATAACAAAATATTGAAACAATGAAACATGCACCATTCCTATAACAGCTAGCTGATGTAAAACACCATATAATAATTCACATAAATATACATCACTCCTTTTATATATTGTGTAACATATTGTATGTTGGTATGTTTTATATAATTCATTTTCATTCTTTATAATTCTATTTATAAAGCCATGACAGCAGCAATCAATATTTACCGACAACAAGTTGTTAACTGATCTGAAGAATAAGATTGTCTTTGTTGCATCAAAATAATTAAATGATTTTTATCTATTGTTCCATTAGTCATTGTTAGTTGTCTTGAAAATTTAATCACTGCAAATTTACCAGGTCAAATGTAGATTTGAATTCAATCAGCTCTTGAAATGATCATGTAACTATTGACAGTATTGTCATTAGTTTTGGTCAATATACATCCTCGACAAGACCCATTTTGTCATCCATGCCCAGTACAGATACTGAGTCAACATATTCTACTACTAAGATTGATTGGTTTCTCATCCAGAGTGCACTAAGAGAACCACTGAACTTTCCTTTATATGAAAACCGACAATCTTTGTGAATTAGGATTGGAGTCAAACGCTACAGCCATGTGTGAGACTAGAGCTCACAACCTCAGTGTTTACAGGCTAGTGATACATTAGTTGAACTTCTCAGACCACTTTTGCAATTCATGTCCTTTTACAATAAGGTCTAGAGTCAGAAAAACTGGAAAAGTACTGTATGTGTCAAAAATTCAGTCTGGGTTCAAGTTGTAAGAAACTTGTCAATCACAATTTAAAAAGATTACAGACTTAGGTTGTTGAAAAACTACATATCATATTAAGACCCATTCCAATATGCCCAAGGCCATAAAACAAACGAGCAAAGAGTCAATCCTTTATTGTCTTTCATGACAGCACAAAATAAAACAATTTTTATCCATAGATAATATATTTATGCATGAATAAATTGAAATATGAGATCAATTAAAAGAATTTAATTTATAATTTAAACATGAACAATAAACCAAAAGTATATGTTTGACATATTCTATAACATTTCAAACAAAAACAGATCTAAAATAAGCAAATATTGCCTATTAGATTTGATTCCACCGATAGTGTGAACTAATAGACAAATATATAGGCAATATCTCAATAAAAAAAAAGCCAAAGAAAAAAGGCCAAAAAATTAAAAAGTATCATATGCAAAAGGTGTATAGAGCCTAAGCAAAAGATTTAAAAAGCCTATAAGAAAACAAGTACAAAAAAGTTGTACTTTTGTCAAGCCCCTAGAATCTATTATATCAATAAAATTCTGCTGAGAGAACAAAATGTAAGTCTACGTCATGTTTATTCCAGTCAACAAGCTGTTTTTGTCTGAAAGTAGTTGCTTTAATTAATCTTACTGAATATTTTCCCAATAGGATCCTTTGAAAAGCAATTCCTCAGTTGACTCAGAATGGAATTGAGATCAATATCAATATAGGCTAAGTTCCACTAAAAATTATTCTCATAAATTTTTGTTTCCCATTGTTTATGGTGAATTCATGATTAAACATTGGTATCGACATTAAAAATGGTGATTAAACATGGGTGTCAACATTAAAAATGGACTCTACTTTCTCCTAAAGAAGCTTCATGTTTATCTTTTAATGAGACAATATGTAAGGCTATGTTCTCATGTAAAGATTACGCTGGATTTATGAAAGTTTTTTTTAACAAAGTAAAGACTCCTACTGTTGTGTATGTAGACATGTTATGTGTAAGATGGCTGAATTTTTTGACAAACTGGACAATTAGTAATGCAATATTATATTGTATCAGTAAGTATGCAAACATTTTCTACATATAACATCATAGCTCCCAATACCCTGTGTTAAACAAAACCTAAAGAATGTATAAAACACATATCACAAGATTTAACATGTATTAAAACAATAAATATGGTAACCAACAGTGAAAATGACTTCTTAAGTTTTTTCACTTGTTCTATTTTCAGTTTACAGAAATGTTTTACAGAGCATGTTATCTGTGCTAGAAATATAACGTAAACAGCCTTACTCATCGTGTTCTTCTTCTTCTTCTTCTTCTCTATGACGTGACATGGGCATATCAACTTCATCAAAGTTCTTCTCTCCTCTTCCCTTCTCACCTACTTCTCTCGGACGTTCCATAGCCATGTCCATGTGACTTTCTCCTTTACCATTCCTTTCTTCAGGGGTTTCATCTTTCCTGATTTCATCATAAAACAAATCTTCTTTTAACTGTAAAAATAAAACTCAATAAATAAAATCATATTTTAGGATTTCATTAATCTAAATTGACCATAATGTAATGCAAATGCTTTTTTATTTCATATCCACTCGTTTTTCACATTGAAGGAAAATATCTAGCTCAACTTTTCAAGTGATAAATATTCAAAGTGTTATCATATATGAAGTGAAAATTGATAGATTTTAATGCCACTTTAAACCCTCGCTTTTGGGCTATTTCTTGGCAGCCAGTTTTTATTGATAAAGGAAGCCGGAGTGCTGGAGAAAACCACTGACCTTAGATAGGAAAACTGACAATCCTAGCCAATTAAGATTGTCAGGGGTCGAATTTACATGTAAGCTTTTTTTGTGTACAGGCCAGACGGACCAGTGGACTGAAAATCTACTGGTCCGGCTCCAAATCTACTGGTCCTGCAAAAATGACAATCATTTGATACACACTTATATAAATGATAGATGGTTACTTTTATTTTATTGCTTTCTTTTATATATTTAAGACAAGAAAAAGAGAGAGTCTTGATCCTGATTTTGATAAAGGCTTTGATAATCTCAATGACTTTCTAATAATTTTCCCTGCCTTTGATTCCTCTGGTGGTTTTCTCTCCTTTGTTCCTGTAGATTTTTAATGCTGTTTTTATTGTTAATGAGCAAGCACAAACGAGTACAGAATCTAACTTAAAATTTGAAGATCTGTTACAAAACTACATTTCATATCAAGGTCTGTGATTGTAAATTATCCACACTGTCTTCACGCTTAACTCTATCCTACAGCCATGGCTAGTAAAATTGCTGTCGTCTTGTGAAAGTCTTATCTACAAGCCAACAGAATTCAACTAAAAATTTGTTAAAATTCAGCTTTGGGCTTGTGGATTCAAATATTTGGCGTGAAGACTGTTCACATGTCAAATACTTTTTAACTTATACAATTTATTACATTGCAATTGAATATATAATTTAACCATTCATGATCCTTTTCCCAGGACATTTGACAATAACATTTCCTTTTTTCAATTTCATAAACTTTATTCCCATCTTCCCTTTGAATGTCACTAATTTTATTTTTTTGTACGACAGATTATAACTCCTTCCAAAAATTTCCATATTTTGTGTTGTTGTGAAGGACGCTAACCCCAGATATAAATTAACTTGACCATTTGTAATACATAGTACCCCCTCATGGTTTAATTGTTTTGGCAGGTAAACGTTAAATTGTAAACAAACTAAGATTGTGATACAATCAATGATTTTTATTGAAAAATTTCTACTGGTCTACAGCTGACAAAATCTACTGGTCCGATGTATTTCAACTGGTCTCAGACCACCAGACCAACGCTAATTTAGACACCTGAGTCAAGTACACCCCAACAAGCGGGGTTTGAGCTCACAACCTCAGTGTTGACTGGCTGGTGATTACAGTAGTAACTACTTAGACCACTCGGCCAGGTGACTACTTCTCCTAGAGGAAGTGAAGATGAATAAGTACAAAAAAATTGGTAGAACAGACAGGCAGACAAATAAGGTCATTGCAATATACCATGTATGAGTGGAATCACAATTATTACCTTGGTTACATCAGCAGGTGACGGTTCAGGATACTTCTCTTTGTTATTTAGATCAGCTGGTGCAAAACTTCTCATTTTCTCTTCTACATTTTGCTTTCCACTTTTATTTTTTGCTCCCTGAAACATATATATATATAGAGAGAGATAGAGAGATAGAGAGCAAATTAAAAATTTTGGTAAAGAAATCCTTAACATTTTTTAGGACTGTAATCAGCCATTTTAGTTACTGAAATTGAAGAGGGAGTCCGCATTTTTTTCAAAACTGATAATTTACCTAATCCATATTATAAATATGCCATTTATATTAAAAAATCCATTTACTGAGAAATACCAAAAGAAATGATTTCTTTTCATAACATTAACTGGAATTAACTAGATTGCCCTTGTTTTTAATGGTTTGTAAAAAGTAAAAAAGTCAGCAGGGAATAAGCTTATACAATATAATCTACAAAACGTAATGGGTTATTTGTTTAGACTCCTGCATGCGTTTTTGTTTTTTGAACTGCAAAATATATCTTCAGGACATATGTTCAGCTCCATATTATTTCTTAGTATGTTTGAGTCAAAACTGTCAAAGTTTTTTTTATTAAGTTTTTGTAACCTTACCACAGCTTTTCCAACAATCTGAAATAAAGACTCCCTCTTCCTTGGTTTACACTCTTTTCTGCCAACACAACTTTTTCTCCCAAAATCCACTTCATCTCCTTGGCATTTCAGATCTGTTCTATAGCATTTTTCTCTTCTTTGTCTGTATCTTTCTTTGGTCCCCTCATCAATTTCACCACCAACACCCAAAAAACGTGCAACACTAAAATAAAAATTGAATTTCATGAAATCCTTTTTTGATTTGTAATACCCAAAATAATATTATCGATCATTGTTGAAGGACAAATGAAATAGCTTTTGTCAAAAAACCAATTCAAAATGAATATGATTGAAAATCCAGACCAGACACCGTCACAATAAATTAATTTGCTTCATATCTTGCACAGAAAAAACAACTTACTGACTAATGAACATGATGAATAACAATGAGTTTGGGCTTCTTTAACATTAAACATGTTGAATATTATTGTTAGTTCTCTGTTTTTAAGGTAAAGATGGATGATGGTAATTGATATGGTCTGCTGTACTGTGCAGTATTTTTTACAACTCAAACTCTCTGTTTACTTATTGATTTTTATACTTTTTTTCAACTGAATTTTAAACTGCTTATATTTTTCTTTCTGTAAATAGAAGTGTACTCTTTCTTCATGCAACTATTTTTGTTGAAATTTACAATAAAACATTTTGAGTCACTAAATAAACTTTCAAAAGATCTCAAAATACATGTTTAACACCCCCACATTTTTTAAGCCAGTCCCGAGTCAGGAGCCTCTGGCCTTTGTTAGTCTTGTATGATTTTTAATTTAAGTTTCTTTTATATATATTTTGGAGTTTGTATGCTGTCCATTATCACTTAACTAGTATACATTTTTGTTTAGAGGCTAGCTGAAGCACTTTTCTGGTTGAAGGATTTTCTGGCTGCATTGAAGACCTATGTGTGGCCTTCAGCTGTTATCTACTCTTTGGTCTGGTTGTTGTTGTTTCTTTGACCTGTTGACACATTCCCCATTTCCATTCTCAATTCTATTTCATATATCCTTTTGTAAACCATGGTTTTTCATTGTGGTAAATATTTTTTTCTGCTTGCCATGCAGGAATCAGGTTTGTTTGTAATAGCACATTTATTTCACTTTTAATTTAGTGATTTTTTTTTAAATGTTAGTTAAAAGTTCATTCAAATTATCCATGCAACAATCACAAATATGGATTTATTCTGTTTTATATCAATTTGTTTTCTAATTTCCATAGACAAATCAATTGGTTTTAGTACTAAAAGGATATAAAACATTTAAGAGATTGAGTTAAAAAAAAGTGATATTATTTAGATTAAGGATCCTGTTACATTTTGTTAAAAGACTATATATACATGATATAGGAAGTGACAAAAAAAAGAAGTTTTTAACAACCTTGACAGGCTATACAGCTCTTGCACGGTTGGTATAGGAAGAGAGTAGAAAGAATAGACCACTTTCGAGTTTGTCCTTCAACGTAAAAGAATTCGTCAATTATACTTTCCTTTATGAGGTCATTTACCAGATAGAGTGGATCACCTGTATCCCTGCACTATTAATGTTCATCAAGCGTCTCAAATGATCGTTGTTGTGAAGGATAAACTAGAAATAATGTTTGTTCCGTATGTACTTAATAACAATTCCTGATTGTCAAATATGAGAATTTAATTTGCTGAATAATTCATGCAATATAGCATCATATTTTTCCAACCACACGCCTTATTTAGGAACAGAAGTGAATGCCCCTAAACACACAAGTGATGTTCACTTAAACCAAAGTCATTGACTGAAATTCATCAAACTTAAGAGTTGTCTATTAATTTTATTTACCAACTTAATCTAAGGCAATGATTTCAAATGAAGACAGTGCATCAAATTTATAATTAGTTGTAATGGTGCAGGGTTTTTTCTGGGTATTTTTGGAAAAAGGACCCTGGCCAGTTTTGGGAATTCTTTAACGCGGTTTTTAATGAAATTGGGAAAAACAACCAATATACCAGATGTTAGTTTTAGTGTGTTTAGTTCATTAATTTTTATTTTTGTTGGTGAAAATAAATTAAGGACTACACCTTCTTTGTTTTTTTTAAATATAACTACCTGGCATTAAAGTTTATTTGAGTATCAAAATAATGAGTTTTAACTTCTTAAAGGATTGTTACATCTTTTTTAGATTTTGACACGAAAATTTGTGAACTAAAATATTTTGAGTTCTGTATAAAATATATCCTGTTTCTATTTTCTTTTTTATATATCTTTGCGTTTTCAATTTTAGTGTTGCTATGATAGCTGTCACATGTTTGGTTCTTTTCATTTTTTATTTACTGTATTTGATTGACAAACCCGGAATTATATACTTGTCCGTTTCCGGATTTGATCTGGTTTTAGTATTTTCCCACACTTCCTGTTTATTTATGGAATTGTGTGTGGGTTCGTGGTCTAGTGGTTAAGACCGATGGCTACAGTACTGAAGGTCCCGAGTTCGATTCTCATTGGAGACGTCGAATTTTCAGTACACCAGTAGGGTGATTTTTACCCTCCCACACACATCTCTGGTATCCAGACCGAAACTAGATTGGATACTTCGGGGGCCTCGGTAGGTCAAAGTTGTTCCCAGCTTGACCCGGAGATTAATCTTCTGAAATCTCTTCGGGTTGTCTGTTCCCGCCCAGAAGCCCGGTGGTTCTCTCCGAGTACTTTGGCTTCCTCAACCATAATAACAGACTTCCGAGTGTCCTACATGCTCCCTTGGGCTGTGTTGGGTGGGGATTGTTCTGGTGGTGGGATAATATTGTAAAGGACACATCTCCATTAATTCTTAGGGAGTGTACATGGATCCGCTGTATCCTTGCAGTCAATCAAGGGGTGCTTCTCAACTGGCCGAATCTCGAAGTACATACATATGTCAGCCATCGTTTGTCATAAGCTGGCTCTCGCCGGACTACTACACTATGTTCATAGACAGCCAGTGAGGTCCGATCTATTGTAGAATCTGATTAGTCGTCCAATCAAATTGTGTGTATTATACCGCACTTCATTTTGTAAATTGTAAACAATACTACAATCTCTACAATGTTATTGTAAATCAGAAGGAAAAGTCTTTTTTCCTACATCAGTTTTATAAAACATTTATTTCACAGGTTAAAATGTATTGCCAAAACCATAGCCTTCAGTTCAAAAGTTTCCATTTTGTATGACGTCACGTTGATGTGCCTAAATCATTAAGTTTAGCGGACTTTTATTTTTGCATCAAATAAATACCTGTTTCGATATTTTTCCCTTTATGTAATACAATAGATTAATTCACTTTAAAATATAAATTTATTTACGCATTAATCATTGTTAATTAATGCTTTTCTATGCACCAGAAAACAAATTATTCTGTTTGTTTTCATGTTCTGATATTGTACGTTGCTATGTAACAAAGTATCGTTCAATCTCGTTCAAATCTCCAGGGCAAAATTTTGCCCTTAACAATTGGGTCATACCGGTTGTTTGAGTGTAGCGAATACAAGCGGATTCCAGTAAGTGTATGACATTCAATATGTTTCAACTTGGATTTACACATTACTTGTTGGCGATTTTTTACATAAAGCTTGCGGTTGAATAAAATAAACATCTCTGTTATGAATAATAAAGATGAAAATGAATTTTGTGATCATTTGGGAATTTTAAATTGGGAAAAATGTAGGGTATTTGCCATTGGGAATGGGTCCGAAAACCGGACCCTGTGGAATGCTAGAAAAATCCATGTGGTGTTAACTTAACTCATCAGCTCTGAAGCAATCAATTTGGTGAAAAAAATTAAGGTACTCATGGACAAAGAGGACTTACCTTTGCATCTTTGGCTTAGAACTTTAAGTTATCAAAGGTTTTGCTCCAATTTTTACCTGAAATGTAAAAAAAACTGTAAAATTGTCTCTTTAGAATGTATATACACTGACATGTATATTATGCTTTACAATAACAGCAGGAACGAAAAAAATGCCAGCATTTAACTTTCATACATGTATATCTAGCTCGGTGCTTTGCTTTTGCGCCAATTGGCATTTCATTTGCGCCACAAACCATATTTCATTTGCGCCAAAAATAAAACCTTTCATTTGCGCCAATAATACAGGTAAATAAAGGTAAATAGTATTCATTTTTTTTTCTTTCAGAAAACACTTTAAAAAATGAATACATTTTTTTTGGCATAATAAAACATATTCCTCAGAATTCAGGCATCTTAAAATCATACACAAGGTATATTAAAACTTCGTTAAAACACAGTTCTGTTACTTTGACCATATTTAAAAAGTAGTAAAATTGCAAGACAGTTGTATGCATGATGAGTTCATTTTATACACTATAGTAAATTTATAATTCTGTCCATATCAGTTGTTATTATGGCTTTGCGACAAGTTTTATGGAACACCTAAACGATTTTTAATATGATGCATATGATAAGCTATATACCGTTTGTGTGATCATAAAAAAATACAGACTTATTTCCTCTATTGGACTCTGAACTGACAATGTCCATCTATACACCTCAAGCATATAAACATTTAATAATTTTAAACCTTAGTTTTGTATTAGAAATTAGTATGAACAATCATCCAGGAGAAATACTGTAAAAACAAATCTTATTCAAGAAAAATAGCAAAGAATATTCAACTGTTCGGTTATATTTTATTTAAAATTACCTACGAAATGGCGCAAATGAAGTTTTTTTATTTGGCGCAAATGAAATATAAGATTGTGGCGCAAATGAAATATAAGATTGTGGCGCAAATGAAAGATTGAATTTTTAAAAAATTGGCGCAAATGCAATGCGCCCATCTAGTTGATGCCAGGTCTTAAAAGTTTTCAAACTACAGATGTTAGTCTGTACTCAGAGTAGTTTTTGAGGTGTAAATACAGCCATTTTTCTACATTTGTTATGCCCGCGTCACACTGTCCCGATTTTTATATACGATGGACACCCGAATGCGAAAATTGTAAGTTCGTACGAAGTTGGTCCCGATCTCGTTAAAATACCAAAAAGTGACCGAAACAAGTACGATGAATAACGAAGTTTATACGATGGTGCCGACATTATATACGATAGCAAAAGATGGACATACGAAGGCTACACGATGGATCACGAAGGCTACACGATGGATTACGAAGGCTACAGGATGGAATATGATGATGGCGCGAGGGCCATACGATGTCTAAAAGACGTCGTGTACACAGGAAATTGGTTGCTCATTTTTTTACCTGCTGGTTCTAAAGACAATATTAAAGGTATTTCCAGTTACTGAATGTTTTGGTTGATTTCTAAAAAAAATAGTTTATGTATCAAATATGCATATTCAATTTACCATTTTCTGCATGTGTCATATACAAATATAGTTTCCATATTTGTCCCCAATATGTTACATACGAGGGGGTGCCACGCTCGGCATTGCCATGTATGAACTGTAAAATGTGTGCACTAGTCTGAATAATCACCCATAATTATGCCCATGTTTACTGATCTATCTTAAAGGTAAGATAATGGGTTCGTTGATCCCTTTTATTCAAAAAGAGCTCTTTCAAGGAGAATATCATAATAATATAGACAAAAGGAAGGATGTGGGGAAAACAACAAATGCGGCAAAATATGACATATAGAAAACAAAATGGTTATGGAGTAAAGTTGGTTTCCCTATATACGTGTACCTGCAGTGTTGTTGTACGAGGCACGTTTATGATTTTCATTATGTTACTTGATATGATAAATTGACAAAAAATAATATTTTACTTGTAAAAGTAAATCCAGAGCCTGTAATAGCTGCTCTTCTTGTTCTATTTGAATTAATAGAAACAACGCTGTCGCCTTTCTTGTTCTCATAGAATCATATGATATGAGCTCCATGTTTTGTGAACGTCTTTCTTAACTGTCGTATTAGACTGACCAGTGCATATCGCGCATGGCACTTTAAATGTATTCTAACTTACATTTAGCTGGATTTATTGACGTCGTAGTTCCACCTTGTCGCCTTCGTACTTTTATTCGATGGCAACACGACGGGATTACGAGGTCTTCACGAAGTCGTGTTGCCATCGTAAGACCTTCGGGTAGCTTCGTGATTCATTCGTGTAGACATCGTAATGTTAATACTGCCCGATAGAAACGATGGAAACACGAATGCAATACGATGTTCAAAGATGCATTCCCGGTGACGTTACGATGGTGAGGATGGTTATACGAACTCAATACGAACCCTCAACATCGGACGCACCTTCAGAGATTTTTTAACATGTTAAAAAATTTAGAACCCTTCCCGAAGTTGTCCCCGAAGGCTAGAAAAAGTGGCCGATGGTTAAAGATGGTTAAAGATGGCACTACGAATAGCCCGATCTGGATACGATCAGTCCCGATTTTGAAAATTTTCATAATCGTGTTGCAATCGGCATAAAAATCGGGACAGTGTGACGCGGGCATTAAGATGACACCTGCGGTTTTTGTTATAACTGAAATTGTATTGAGTTGTCTTCCTTTAATAACACTGAGTAATCAAAATTGTTTTTCAAGTGCAACTGTTCATCCTATTAGAATAACAATATAATCAATACACAACCAAGCCATTTCTTACCATAACAGTGAACTATATTTTTTTTTCTTACAGTAATAATTTTACTGAAATAAACCGAAACTAACTAACTTGGCTTGGCTAATGAGGCTATACCTACATTTGTGTTAGATTTTGCCAAATCCTAGAACTTTAACAAGGAATTCGGCATATGCAATTCTTTTTCTCCAATTATTATGTTCACCATTTAAGAACAGGAATACGAAAGACGTTTACTGCAAATCTACTTTGCTAAATAATGTTCGTCAACTTTCGGTTTACCATTTTTGGCAACTTTGCTTCCAGGGGTGCGCTTTTTCAAACATACGCAGTACTTTCATTTTGGAGCATCATGAAACCATGCACTTCCATCGTCTATTTACATTTTAACAATGGTTTTACTTGAGATAAGATATAAAAAAATAATTGTAGAAAATAAAAAACATAAATTAGGTATAAGAAATAGAAAATTTAAAGCAAAGAAAGTATCCATTAATCATACTTTGAAAAAAGCACACCCCTTAGTTCGATATAACTATGAACCAAAACTATCACTGTAAAAAGCAACAACTTACCATAACACAATTTAATTTTAATTTGTTTTATTGTTATGTTATGTTTTGTTATTTTATGTTATCTATAACTTCTGAAACCTTTGTCAAAAAAAGAAAAGAAAAAAAGAATTATGATACAATTGGTGCAATTGAAATCGTGGGGGAATCTAAAATGGTAACACAGTACCGATATTTATAAAAGGCATGAAGATGGCAGTCAGGATTCTACTTCGTCAAAATGATCTCCCCATTACGCCAGTTCATTTTCACAATTGTAGAAATGGAAGCCATTGTAGGGACAATTTTGCTCTTGAAAACCAAAAATTTATCCAAATAGCACCATTACGATCCTTACATGTCAGTTGCAGGCCTGGGGTAATGGTAATTTGTAATTGTAATGCATTGTAATATTACTTTTTTTGGATGTAATGCAAAGTAATTTGTAATGCACATTTTCTGCATTACAATTACATGTAATGTAATGATTACTTTAGTTAAAAATTGATGTAATGCCTCCATTACAGTACATTACTTTTCATTACAAATTGTTAAAATAGATAAAATTGAAGAATATTGTATAATAAAAATAAAATATTAACAAAAGCAAAAGAAAGTATGGAATAAAATTTTTGTCACTGTTAATTACTGTATTAAATAAATTACATCAATTTTTAAAACACACATTAAGGTAAGAAATATAAAATGGTAAAAAATATCAAGTCTTTGATCTTGGTTTCTGATATTTGTTTAACATGATATGGGAATATTTTGGTGTTAGGTGGTCTTTGAAAAATCTTATAAAAAAAATTATCAAACAAAACTATATAGATCAATAAAAAAAATATGAAGATGAAAATTTCATAATTCTATACACACCTTACATGTATTTCAATGAAATATTGAATATATCAAACAACATTTTTAAACCAAACTGTGGTTTGGGTCCTGTCTGTGTTGTTATTTCACCTAATTAATATCACAATGTTTTTATTGCAATCAAATCTTCTCAACTTATGTTTGTCCTCACAGAACCCTTAGGCATTTCACAAGATAATCCTTTAATGACACATTTATTATATCCCTTTGAAATCCTTAATGATGTCTAATGATTAAGTGATCAATGTTAGAAACAAAATTATATGATAATTTATTTATTTTTTACCACCACCTAAGAAACTTAAAAGTGACTTTTTCAGTTTCATGCCTCCTACTACTCAATCACAGGGTATAGACACAGGTAAGGTGCAGTACATGATGTTGACATCTACTTGTCTGAGCCATGTGAAGAAATTTCAATCAATGCACTGGAATAATGGAAGTCAAATTCAGTGTGCCTTTCTTCTTTTGTTAATACAGCTATCAAGTATTTAGCCATTTCCCACACATAAGCTAGTGTATAAAGGCTTTTAAGTATTGCCGGAAAGCTGTACAGAACTGATCGCTGTTCTCTTAATGGCATCACATTTAAACCACTTATGATAATAAAGTGCAATGGACATATTAAGTATTTGAAGTCTGTCCCTAACACTGTATACATATGTACATATACCGCTGTTTTTGAAATGCTTTTTGTTTATATATTGAAAAAGTAATGTGTAATGTAATGCATTACACAGGCAAAGTAATTGTAATGTAATGCATTACATGTGAGAAAAAATGTAATTGTAATTGTAATTGTAATGGAAGAATCACAAAGTAATTTTAATGTAATGCATTACATTGCAATGTAATGGCCCCAGGCCTGGTCAGTTGTATTTCAAAAGGCGAATGTATCTACTAGCTAATGATCATCATTTAATAATCTTGTCTGCATTGATTCAATTTAAAACTATTGTCTGATCGGTTGTCAGGTGGAATTTTCGAAAATTTTTAAAAATTAAAAAAAAAATCTATAAATTAAATATTTCGTGAAAGGGCAGACTAAAAATTTCAGTGTTTGGAGATTATAAACCCTAGTTATAACACACACAAAATTATATTTTTTTCGATGATATGCATTTTCATCATCCAACTTAAAAGACTGTCGTCAAGTACTTTTAGTAAAAAAAATAGCTATTCGAACACACCTACTCTGTTTTGGTGATTCATTAGATAGGTATTTCACTTGACCCATATATTTCATCTTTTCGTACTGTAATTTTTTTATGTTATAAAGTCAACCTGTAGC
Source organism: Mytilus galloprovincialis (assembly GCF_965363235.1). Lineage (NCBI taxonomy): Eukaryota > Metazoa > Mollusca > Bivalvia > Mytilida > Mytilidae > Mytilus > Mytilus galloprovincialis. The sequence continues at coordinate 7,130,004 of NC_134838.1, read as the reverse complement.
TTTGATATTATACAAATATAGCCTTTGTATGAGGTCGATACAAGGATATATTGACCTGAAAGAAGTATATTGACTGAGGACGAAGTCCGAGGTCGATATACTTCTTTGGGTCGATATATCCTGTATTGACCTCATACAAAGGCTACATTAGTTATATTATTAATTTCCGACCATATTTGTATCAAAATAGTCATTTAGGTTTGTTGGAATTATATAGATATAACACTATCTCCTTGACAATAACAACATATTAGTTGTTGTTTCATTTACTCTTTTTTTTTTGGACAGCTTATGTATTTGAAGATTTTTTTTCTTCAAATAATCGATCACAGATATCATGTGTTTCAAAACGTTAAACAATATCCTGAAATTCATTACATGACGTCACAAAATATATTGGTTTTTAGATATTCTAAAAATAACCGTGCAATATGCTTTTTGCCGGTCAATATGCATTTTGCTATCCGCCGTTTTCTCTCTACCTTCAAAAATATAGTTTAACATGTGACTATCCCTAAACGAATGAAATTTGTTAAAATATACGAATTAATAATATATTAAAATATGATAGAATCTGAAGCGAGATGATATATCAAACACTCTTGTTTTGTACGTTTTATTGACAAAATATACACCTCAAACACGCCCTTACTTAAAAAGGTGCACTCGATTTTCTCTTTTCGATACAATTGTTACCCATTTTGGGGAATTTTTTCTTGGGTCACATAATTGAAGGGCAGACACGAAAGTTACTGCACTAATAGATTGATATGTTCTCCGTCCGTGGTAATTAACAAAAAAAAAAAAAAAAAAAAAAAAAAATCGGAGGTTATGCATTTTCTACATCCAACTTGATAGATACCCATGTCGTCGGCTTGATATCTAATTGTTCTGCATTACTATGCAATAGATAAATTGAAAACTTATGCAAATGGTGTTTTTGAAATAAAACACTTCGTAATTGAGAAGAAGATTGTCGTTTTATTTGTTTCTATTAACTTTTAAAAATTTTGTTACTATAAACATTACAGTAAGCATTTATCGCCTTCTCTAACAAAGAGCTTCGACTCTTTTGTTCCATTTCAACTGGGTTTTCCGCCTGGATAGAATTGATTGCATATTAGCTGAAGTATATGTCATAAAAGGCCGTAATATGCAGTCACAGAAATAAATATTTGATAAATAAATCTAAACAAATGCAACTTCACGACAGAATCATCCATTGGATCACCAGTGAAGGTGATACACGGCTAAAATAAAATTGAGAATGGAAATGGGGAATGTGTCAAAGAGACAACAACGAGGCTAAAGAGCGGAAAACAGTCGAAGGGCACCAATCGGTCTTCAGTGTGAAAATCTCTCACAAGGAGGCGTGCTCCAGCTCGCCCCTTAACAAAAATGTGTATTAATTCAGTGGCGATGAACGTCACACCGGCTAACATCTGAAATATATAAATGAAACTAAAATTAAAAATCATACAAGACTAACAAAGGCCAGAGGCTCATAACTTGGGATAGGCGCAGAAATGCGGCTGGGTTAAACATGTTTTTTACATCTCAACCCTCCCCTATACCTCTAGCCAAAACAAACACACACCAATACGCACAGTAAAACTCAGTTTAAAAGATTCCGTTGTCAGAAAAGGTAACAAAAGAAACTTAACAAAATGACAATGATACATAAACTACCGAAGGACTACTAGCAATTACTGACATGCCAGCTCCAGACGTCAATTAAACTGATTGAAAAATTTTGTCTTCATCATTTGAATCTCATTCACAATCCCTCTCGTTAGGGGTTTAGTATCATACCATAATAAAATTTATATTGAGTGGAACACAACAGCACATATTATATTCATAATTACTCTAAATCAGTACAATAATGTTATCTCCGAATGTAGTGTTTTGATTGGTAGTTTTCTGAGACTGAGTACGATTATCGTGCTCGAAATTTGTATATCCACAAGACCAGCTTCTACTCAGACTTTGTAAAACGTCACCAGTGTCTGAGCAGATAATTGACGAACCAGGGTATATCAAAGAACGTCTCGTCCTTTTCTAAAAAAAAATCATCGCAAGGTACGAAGACCTTGTTGATAAATCTTCCGTATCAACTTCACAAATAATACACGATGTTCTTGAAGTGGCGATTCTGCGTATCGACGTAGACAATACACAATAGACAATATTTATTAGCACAAACACATTTACATTCAATGGTTATGGCATACAGTATTGAGACAATAAACTAACAATATTTAAATTGTCTATAATTATATTAGAGTGACAATGGTATTCCCATTTGATTAGGGACTTTCCGTTTTGAATTTTCCTCGAAGTTTAGTATATTTGAGATTTTACTATAATCTTAACATAGTTTGGACTCTCAAAACAATCTAGATATTCGAAAACATTTTACATTGTATGAATACCTAATTTGTAATTCCCAGATTTCAGATTTCCATACAAAACCAACTTCATAATATTTTTATATCTGTGCTGCAAACCACAATGCCTGCGTCCACAGGCAATTGTTTCAGAATTCTTTTATTTTTATATACCTTAATGTATAAAATATAAAAACAAATCAGAGAAAAGTGCCTGTGCCCGCGTCCTATAAAACCAAACTATACGAATAAGTAAGATATTAAACATACATAAAATTGCACTTAACTATTGAAACCTTAAGCACGATGCAAAATCTGAAGATCAGTTCAAATCCATCCATAGTCTTTAGATTATGTTATTGTTCTATTATAATGCCATTATGCTGTTGTTGTATTATAATTTGAAAAATACGATTATTTTATATCTCTGCCTGTGTGACGTTTGCATTTTGACGTCAAACACGCGATTATACAGAGTTGATGTGGACCTAGCCATTTAATCACAGGTTTTCAAAATATTTCAATCCTTTATGTGTTGAATTAGAATACAAAAATAAGTAAGCAATGAACGTGGTTGTTAATTTAAAGAGATCTTTTTTTCTTCTTTGTTAAATATTCGTTTGTGTTTGTTCTGATTGAGTATGTGACACGGTGATGACTGCTGTACCCCCATTTGGAAAATTTTACCTATTATGTTTGTTTTGTTCGAGCATCGTTGTAAATATAATGTAATTTGATGCGACTGTCATACACGTGAGAGGATTAGCGCTATACAATCAGGTTGCCATTCGTTTGATGTGTTTGATCATTTGATTTTGCCATTTAATAAGAAACTTTCATTATGAATTTTCCTCGGAGTTCAGTATTTTTGTGATTTTATTTTTTATTCAAGATACATTATACCCTATATCTGAATCATAGGAGAATCACTTTCTTCTCTTTTCTCTCAAATGCGTAAAATCAATATCACGAGTCCTTCAACGAGGAACAAAAGCTCGCACCTCACTCCAAGTTCGAGACGTCATATAGCAATTTATTGTTGTTTATTCTTCAGTTTTTTTATGTTGTGTTATGTGTACTATTGTTTGTCTGTTTGTCCATTTCACTTTTAGCCATGGCGTTGTCAGTTTAATGTCGATTTATGAGTTTGACTGTCCCTCTGGTATCTTCCGTCCCTCTTTTTTAACTTAGGTTTTAGGTGAATTATTTCAAGAAATTCGAGGTGGTCGACATGTAACTACATGTAGGTTTATTTGAAAGAATCCATAAAGATACCAGAGGGACATTCAAACTCATAGATCGAAAATAAACTGACAACGCTATGGCTTAAGAAGTGAAAAAATACAGAGAACAAAAAATTGCTGTCACTAATTAAAATATATTTTAAACTTTTTATTTCTTTATACCATCATTATTTTCATTTAAAAAAAATAGAATACTTATACATACATTTAACACAGTCTTCGTTGTTTTCCATGTTAGCACGTCTTGACAGTGTTCAGTTGATTTCAACAAAAACCTGACGACTTGAAATTAAAGGAGATTGTGATTCTACTTCAAACCTTCAGTGAAGAAGCATTCAACATACTAGTTTTGACGTTGTAAACAAGGCAAATTCACGGTCAATGTTTTTCCTTTGGCTTTGTTTTCATAATATGATTATTGACCAGACGTAAAAACACGATGTTATTTTTATGTTTATTTTACGGTTAACATGTTTTGTATTTTTTATTTGGTTTTAAAATCCTACGAAACTGAGATTTTGAAGACTTATTTTCTTTATTTAAAATAGTTAATACAGGTTCAAGGATTCTAATTTAATACGCCAGACGTGCTTTTCGTCTACATAAAACTCGTCAGCGACGCTCTGATAAAAAACGTTCCTTCGGTGTTGACATAACTATCAATGTCAACACCGAAGGGATGACTACTGGGCTTGTGATGATCTCGGGGACGAAAGGTACACCAGCAGTGGCATCGACCAATTGGTGTTAATAGTTATCAAAGGTACCATGATTATAATTTAATACGTCAGACGCACGTTTCGTCTACATAAGACTCATCAGAGACGCTCAGATAAAAACAGTTATAAAGCCAAACAAGTACAAAGTTGAAGAGTATTGAGGACCCAATATTCCCAAAAGATGTGCAAAATACGGCTAAGATAATCTGTTTCTGGGATAAGAAATTCCTGAGTTTTTCGAAAAATTCAAATTTTTGTAAACAGGAAATTTATAAAAATGACCATACAATTGATATTCATGTCAACACCGAAGTGATGAAAACTGGTCTTGTGAAGCTCTCAGGGACGGAACATCCCCAGCAGTGGCATCGACCTAGTGGTGTAAATAGTTATCAAAGGTACCAGGATTATGATTTTATACGCCAGAGACGTGTTTCGTCTACATAAGACTCATCAGTGACGCTCAGATCAAAAACGTTATGAAGCCAAACAAGTACAAAGTTGAAGAGCATTGAGAACCCAAATTCCGAAAAGATGTGCAAAATACGGCTAAGGTATCTATTTTCTGGGATAGGAAATGTCTTAGTTCTTCGACAAATTTTAAGTTTTGTAAACAGGAAATTTATAAAAATTACCACATAATTGATATTCATGTCATCACCGAAGTGCTGACTTCTGGACTAGTGATACTCTCGGGGACGAAACGTCCACCTGCAGTGGCATCGACTCAGTGGTGTAAATAGTTATCAAAGGTACCAGGATTATAATTCAATACGCCATACGCGAGTTTCGTCTACATCAGTCTCATCAGTGACGCTCAGATAAAAAAGTGATCAAAGCCAAACAAGTACAAAGTTGAAGAGCATTGATGACCCAAAATTTCATAACGTTGTGCAAAATAAGGCTAAGGTAATTTAAGCCTGGGATCAGAAATCAAAATAATATAAAGCTTGAGGTACCTACGGTATATAGTAACTCATATCCATCGTTTTGACAATGATAAACCATGAAAAAAATTCCTTATGAAAATACTGGACACGTTTAAACTAAATATAGTATAACTAATGTATTATCAATGAGTTTTATACATTTTATAATGTCGACAATGTTTTATTTTATTGGCAGATTCAAGTTGATATGTGGAGGAAATATACGTAACCTATCTCTCTGTTTATCTTTAACACATTCAAATAAATTTTAACATGCTTAGTTGAACTTATTTTTTTTTTTTTTAAAGTAAACGCATATATATGATATTATAAGATAGAAATCGGACAGAAAACGAGGATATCATAATGGATTTTTCTTCAGTTCCTATTGAGTTAACTGGCTAATCATGTTTTTATATATATTTTGAATTGTTCATTGTTCATTGTTTCGTATTTGTCATTCCAGTGATCGTGATAATAAGCCGACTATTTATTATCAAAATTCTTATCTAGTGCCCAACACACTTATCGTCAGTAGTGGTGATTGGTTAGCTTCCTAGATTCCCAGATTTTCGCAGAAAACCAACTTCAGGATATTTTGATATTTTTGTTTCAAAACACATTGCAAGTCGTATAAAACCAGACAATATGAAAAGGCAAGATAAAATACATAGTACTCACAATTGAAATCTTAATTCTGAGCAAAATCTGAAGATCTGTTCAACTCCATCTGAAGTATCAGAACAAATATTACATTACGAAAACCTACAGCTTGCCCCGATACATGATACAGAAAAGGCTAAATGTTAAAAACGTAGTTTAAACATGTAAATAATGGACATGGTGTATTTATTCAAGATACATGTACCCAATAATCATTTCACAAACCCGAATCATAGGAGCAGCACTTTTTTTTTAATTTTCTCATAATGGCGTAAAACCACAATCACTAGCCATTAAACGAGGAACAATGGCTTGCACCTCACTCCAAGTTCGAAACGGCATAGAGCAATTTGAATAAGGTTTCAGGTGAATTATTTCAAGAAATCCGAGGCGGTCTGCAATTGACTGTCCATCAAGAAGTTTTAAAACTGCAATTGTATCAAAACAGCAAAGACAAGGATTAATAGAGATGGACCATTATGTACATATATCTAGCATGTCTAGGGAACTTCGTGGAAAGCCTTATTATTTACACCTTAATTACATTTAGTAGAAAATGAGAATTTGGTGAAAATAAAACCAAAATTTTTGTAGAAAATCCACAGACTTTAATAGAGAGATTTTTGTTATAAAATTTTAAACATAGATTACTCACTTGTTTATCTATGATCAGCTAGTGTTTATTATTTACAAAAAGTCATAAACAACCTTAAAATTTCAAAACACCTCGTGCTAAGTCACTAAAGTCAAGCGCATCTGAAAAGTTGTACTTGGATTGGTCTATATCTATATCTGATTTAACAAATAGATAAATTTATAAACTTGTTTTAAGGAAATCATTGATAGCACTGTGTGCAATAATCCTTTATCTGCCAAGCATCGAATTGACAAATATGAGAATACAAGGGGAAAAATGTGGATTTTCTATAATATTTTCATAAGTTAAGCATTGAATTAACACAAGGGTGCATTCTTAATGTACATATAGTCTCACTAACGTATTATCAATGAGAAACATCTATCTTAAAACGACGTAATGTTTTATTTTCTTGTCAGATAGATATGTGCAGAGTATACACAAGTTATCTCTCTTTCTATCTTTTATTAACATATTTAAATACATGTTAACATGATTATTTTTAAAAATAATATAAGTGTTGTTTTTTGAACGAATTATATCAAATATACCATTAATCACATTCTGTCAACATTTTGTGACAGTTATAAAATATTTTCTGTTTCTATAGATTTAGTGCTTAAAATGATATGTTGTTTTTAATCTTTTCTATCTTAAATGTTTGTATACTTTTTTCATTACTACACATTTCATACTGATTTCCTTGATGATAAGCATTTTTTCTTAAATTCAAAAATGTATTAATGAAGTCTGGACGATTTGTTGTCAAAGCCTATGCTGTATATGCGTTAACAAGCGATAACATAAAACCACACATATCGTAAGTGGTATAATATAATGACATTTTTTATATCAGATAAGACCAACGTTTGTCAATGATGAAAGTGCTTGTACAGTCGATTTATGTAACATTAGCCATTTTACAGTTTTGAAATATTATTATCAATAATTATTCCGATTAAATCTGACATCAGATGAATATTTGGAGCATTATTGTGCAAGAGATGACTTAATATGTTTTATGATCACGGCGCCCTTTTGTCACGAAGACAATCAGCCGTCTTGTCTCAGCCATCTTATGTCCGCAAAATTGATTGTTCTGCTTATCATTAATCGTTAGTTTTTTAATCAAGTTTAGTTGACATTGCCGGTGATGCTGCGCCATTGCATACGTTATCGCCCTTTGATGGAATACTGTTGATTGATAGGCGAGACAATATCATGAATGTTTAAATGGGTAAATATGCATATTGAAAAAAATGAAGATGAGATCTCGGAAACATCATGATATTACCGTTTTTATCATGAAGATAGCCAATTAACGGATGCCTTAATTGCAATTATGAAGCAACATAGCGGAAGTAAATTCACCTATAAACATGATAAGTTTGTTATGTTTTTTGCGTACATAGGATTAACTTGGTAGTGTATCAATTTTTTAAAACATATTATGAATAAACAAAATCAATGAAACAATGGCATATTATAATTGGCATATAAAAATCATCGGAGACTACCTGCACTTTAATAAGATTTTCAAAACACAGTTGACTTATCTTAATAGAGAAACACTACACATTATGACATAGAAATAAATAACAATCGAGCAAAAACATAGCATATTCAAAAGGTTACGAAATTGAGTAACTAAACAACAGAGGTGTTATATATATTGAGGTAATCAATCGATAAAACGGTGCAGAAGTGACCCTGTCATCCTAAAAAAAAATCCGATCTGAATATTTGAAATGTAGACTGCAAAGCTTGTGGTCTAAAGTTGATTACTTTCGACGTCACGTGGTTTCTGGTGGTGAGTTGTCTCATTGGCAATCATACCACATCTTCTTAATATTTTTATTTATCTTTTATTGAATTCGACCATGTAGTGTACAACTTTCAGATTTAAAAGATTTCATTGACAACTTTCAACTTTTTTTGATTTCTAAAAGTAATCATAAGAACTTTAAAACCTGTGATATTCCCATTTCTGATAACAGTTTTCAAAGTAAATTGACCACTAAATGTAACAATATGCACAGTCAAAAGGATATGCATAGTACTGCCTCTTATATATTTATTCCGTTATGATGTAATCATGATGACTACAATAAACTTCCCCTTAAAACTTAAAACAACCCAACCATTCCATAGAACCTTTATAAGCCAGAATTCTAGATAAAATATATCATTCAACTTATAGAGTACACCATATGGCTTACAAATAGAAATTTTCTAAATTTGAGAGTAGGGAACAGTTTTTTTCATTACAGATGAATCGACAACTTTTTGTAGCGACTGTCTTTGAAAATACACACTATATATGTATACCTGTAATTCACAATCCATCTAATAGACGGTATGTTTTCACCCACTGTTGAAAAATATTAGGAAATCACTGTCTTCGTGCTAATTTGATCCGTAATTGATATAAGTTCTGCTGAAGTACAAAGGCCAGAATGACTCCCAAAACTAATACACTGAAGAAAATGTCATACAAATTTTAATAGACATCATTTTTGTTGATTGATATTTCCTCAAAAGCTCGGTATGTCTATGGGTTATATATATAATATTAGTAGTACACCCTTACTGGTCACCCAGTTTTTATACTCATATGGAGCAGAGTTGATACAAAACCTTCTCCAAGATAAATAAAAACTTACAAAGAACTTTTAAGATCAATTTGAGATGTGTTAACGATGTCATGTCACTCGACAACATGTATTTCAATGAGTTCTTCCATACACCAAATATTCCAGTTGACTTGACATAATGAATGCTACTAAAAGTAGAAAGTCTACTTTATATTATGACCTTTTGCTCAATTTTGTTACCAATGCGACTGTAAACTAGAATCTATGACAAACTCGATAATTTCATCATCCCAATTGCCACTTTCCGTATTTAAGCAGTAACACACCTTCTGCCCCATTTCGTTTGGACTTTACACATTTCAATTACTAGTAATAAGTTTCGCTCGTGAATGTCCATACTATATTGACATCATAAAAAGGAGAATGTCACAAAACTACTCAGCTTTGCTAGGAAGCTTTACTATTAAATCGACACTAAAACGGTTTTACTGTTACCTGCATGAATTGATATATCGATATTTTTTTGCAGAATACGTTTGCCTCACTGGAAATCACCCTTTTGGAATTCAACCGCTTCCTTTAGTTAGCCAGCTCGTTGTATATAAACCCTTTACATAATTGCGTATTCTTTAGCTCTATATAACAATACATTATGTTTATCATAACGGAAATTGATATTATATCTGCTTCAAGAACAATAGAAGGCACAATTCAGAAATTTGAAGTTGGCAAGGAGAAAGTTAATGACAGTTGTTGTCCATTCGTTTGATATGTTTTATCATTTGATTTTGCCATTTGATAAGGGACTTTCCGTTTTGGATTTTCCTTCGAATTCAGTATTTTTATTATTTTACTTTTTAAAGTCAAAACGTTTGTGTTGATTCTATATTGAAGTCGTCCATCTGTGTCAAGATCAAGAGAAAGATTAAGTATTAACAAAGCAAACCTCATAGTATAAGTACTATCCTCGATTTCAAGTACAGGGATGTAGGAGATGTAGGAGATGCACGTTTCACTGAAATACAATTAATAGAGTAACACTTCACATCAACTTATGAACAATATTCTATAAAACCATACAAAATATCATCAAAGATATATCTTGATGCATCAGAAACGTCATTATGATCTTTGGTAGGGTTGTTGTTTCTTTGACATATCCATTGGCATTCTCAATTTTATCAACATTATAGCCAGTTATTTAAGATGGTTTAACTTTCTACAGTAAAAGATGGCCCTAAAAATATTGTAGTGAGGAATATCAAAACAAGTATGATAAAAATACCGAACTTTGTCCAAGAAAGCTAGAAAAAATCCATCGTTATCAATTAACGGAACAAGCGAAAAACAACTGCAATATTCCTGTGACTTGGTACAGTAAGTTTCCGAAGAAAATCGTGTGTTGAAAGTGATTGAGTTATAGTTGATAAATCTCCCACTTGGATTCAACCAGCAATGTCAACTATATTATTAAAATTTAAAGATCTACACAAAAATCTTTTCCCATTAAACGGAGCTTTTTCTACAAAAATAGGAAAAGGTACACATTCAATATTGGGTTAGGTCCTTCAAAATCCTTCTTTGTGAAGAATCAAACTGATTGCTACAAAAAATACTGTAAACCAACTTACTTTTGCGGTTCCTTTATTATTTAAGCCATTTTCAGACGACTACGCGTATATGAAAAGACATATGTGTTATATATGCTTCCTACGAACATAATTTGATAACATTAAAATGCTGGAAGTTTTGTTCTATTGGTCTAATAGTTGAGTTTGGTGGATTAATATTTCAGCAGACAGTGGGTATTCCAATGGGTACTAATTGACGACCACTACTGGGTGACTTGTTTATGTACTCATGTGAAGCAGAATTCATCCAAAACATTCGCAAAAAAAAACCCCAAAAAGTTAAAAAAACGAAATTGCACAGTTTTATAATTTCACTTTCAAATATATATTTACAATGGTCTGTCACTTTATAACCCAAATGTCAATGTGTGCTTATATTTCAAATACCCCAAATGAAGTGAAGACTACGGATACTTCTGGAATTAAAGGTTTGGTTAATACTTGATCTTTTTGTTCCTCGATATTGAGGATAGTTTAAATTATAATATAAAATCATGATGATTTCAATTTCCAATTGATAACTTTCCATTTCTCAGCAATACAATACCACTTGTCTGTCGAAAGGCATTTATGTATCTCTGTTAAAACGTTACGCTCATTTTTAATCACACAAACTGAATTTATTAACAGGCGTGCGTGTCCTCTTACACAAAAACTTCTTAAATCATTTTTTTTTATTAATTAAGGTTCTGACACAATATTCACTACTGAATCCTTTTTTTCACATTTTAACCTATTATGTCTGTTTGTTTTGTTCATACATCGTTGAATGGAATTTTATGTGATTGCCATACAAGTGAAAGGTTTAGCTAGTTATAAAACCAGATTTAACCCACCATTTTCTTTATAAGAAAATGTCTGTACCAAGTCAGGAATACGACAGTTGTTATCCATTCGTGTGATGTGTTTTGGCGTTTAATTTTACCATTTGATAAAGCACTTTCCGTTTCGAATTTTCCTTAAAGTTCAGTATTTTTGTTATTTTACTTTTTAGATTTATGAAAAATTGCAAGCCATAATATATGCAATTATCTATGAAAATCAGTAGAAAAATAAAAACAAGTATGCTTTCGATTACGAAAAGTTTGGAAAGTAAAAAATATAAATGGACATTTAATCCATTATTTCAACCCTTAACAAGTTACACGTAAAATATATGTTTGAAACCGCAACCAAAACGAACAGCTGAAAAACATATACTTGGATAAACAAATAAGATAAAATATTGCCATTATAAACCTTTCATCTAAGTTCTAAGGTCTTGTATTTAATGTGACCAGCAAAGTATTAGTCACATGTAAAATGACTTAATGTCGTGTTGATAAAGTGTCCGGTCAGAACAGATATGCTACACTTTGTATATTTTACTTGTGATGTTATGTGGAGTAGCGTTTATTGGGGTTAAGGTAAATATATGTGTCACCTCTTCTGAAAAGACAAATGACGAAGGGTATTAACAGAGGGAAACGAAAAAGAACACCATCTGGTATCGGTATTTTATATCATATATCTTGTCTTCAGATGATGAAGATAATATTTAATGATAAGAGAACATATTTCCGTTCATGAAACAATAAAACCGAAGGAATAGCATGATAGGTCATATAATTTACTTTAAAAATTATGTTTTCAAAAGCAAAGCAAATTTAAATTTTAGTCTGTCGTTAACCATGATTATAAATTTATAAAACAAAGAAGAACAAATAAAATCCAAAGATGCATAGTGTCAAGGTCTTCACCTAATTTTAATTGGGATTAAGATGATAACACGATGTTGACTGCTGTACCCCTATTTTTGACATTTTTACCTATTGGTTCTGTTTGTTTTGTTCAAGCATCGGCGACAATTTAATGGAATTTGATGCGACTGTCATACAAATGAGAGGTTTAGCTAGCAATAAAACCAGGTTCAATCCACCATTTTCTACATTTGAAAATGCCTGTACCAAGTCAGGAATATGACAGTTCTTGTCCATTCGTTTTTTATGCGTTTTGTTATTTGATTTTGCCATGTGATTATGGACTTTCCGAATTGATTTTCCTCTGAGTTTAGTATTTTTGTGATTTTACTTTTTGAGAATCCTTTTTTTTTTGTTGCTTTTCATTTGATAAATTATGTAGTTATAATATACCTAAGGCTGCAACTTCCTGAGGCATATTTATTGTTTTGACTGTTCTATTTTGGCCTTCCGGTTTATCATATGGTTATGGCTTCCCAAAACGTTGATTAAACACCTACCAGAAAATGTGACCAACCGGAAATACCTAGTGCAAAATGAAGACCAATTTAGTCAGTACTTTAATTATATAAACTAGTATATATATATATATATATATATATATATATATATATATATATATATATATATATATATATATATATATATATATATATATATATATATATATATATATATATATATATATATATATATATATATAAAAGAAATCTTGATTCCAAATTTTTTCTTATTGGTTTCAGAAGATATAACTAAATACGAGCTTATACTTTTGACCCCTGAATACCAATTCCTCTTAGGTTCTGTACAGTTTTGTATTCTAATCAGTTCATTGTTTGTTTGTTTGTCTTTATCTTTTTTAGCCATGGCGCGTTGTCAATTTATTATCGACTTATGGCTTTGAATGTTTCTCTGGTATCTTTCGCCTCTAATTTTATAATAATTATTGTACCATTATCAATCAATAATTTTGTCACTTGCTCAATATTTTCCCGATAATTTAGACAATTCATATAAATAAAAAAAAAAAATGTTATGATTGCCATTTAGACAACTCTCATCAGAAACAAAATGATGTAGAACTTTTCAGCAATAGGTTACCATACGAATACCGAATTGAACCTGTTTATAAATACTTCAGACATTGCAGTTTTAACCAAAATGCTTCAAAAGGTAAAATGGATACTTTCGACATTTGAGTTGTATACATATTTGCATTAAACGTAACGATTAAACAATGTGTAGTTCAGACAAGTTTCCTTTCTACAATGTAAGCAGAACAGAAATCAAAGTTTAATTACCAAAGTTAACTAGATATTAACTATCAACCTTTATAAGTTTTTTTTTACTTTACATTCTAAAACAAATAGTTCAAAACCGGGACTAAGCGTAACTGTTGAATTAATTATTACCTTAAATAAGTTCCATACGTTAAGTCCCTCTGCTGAAGTGATATAATAATAATTTGGACCTGTCAACCTTTGTATTCCTCACACTCACCTTCAAAATAATTTGAATTTGCCCTACATTGTTTCAGATTAACGAATGAATAACGTTGACTATTGTTTCTTTTTTCTAAATGGTCCAAACACCTTTTAAAAACGGTTACTTCGGTGTTGACATGAATATCAATTATATGGTCATTTTCATAAATTTCCTGTAGCAAAATTTTTTCTCGAAAAACTAAGGACTTTCTTAGATTACCTTAGCCGTATTTGGCACAAGTTTTGTGTCCTCAATGCTCTTCAACTATGTTTTTGTTTGGCTTTTAAACTATTTTGATCTCAGCGTCACTTATGAGTTTTATGCAAACGAAACGCTCGGCTGGCGTATTAAATTATAATCTTGGTACCTTTGATAACTATTTACACCACTGGGTCGATGCCACTGCTGGTGGACGTTTCTTCCCCGAGAGTATCACCAGCCTCGTAGTCAGCACTTTGTTGTTGACATGAATATCAATTATATGGTCATTTTTATAAATTTCCTGTAACAAAACTTTGATTTTTTTCGAAAACCTAAGTATTTTCTTATCCCAGGATTAGATTACTTAAGCCGTATTTTGGGTCCTCAATGCTCTTGAACTTTGTACTTGTTTGGCTTTTAAACTATTTTGATCTCAGTGTCACGTATTAAATTGTTATCCGGGTACCTTTGGTAACTATTTACTGATTGAAAAAAAGCAGACAAAGGCTACATCTGTTGATCAAAAACAAATAATGACGTTTGATGGACGTGTTGTTCAACAAACAGTGGCCGTTTGGTCCAGTATTCATATAATGCACATGTCATACAGGGGATCCTCTCAAAAAATTGAGAGAATCAATAATGTCTAATTTTGATGATGCCTGCTCAACAGAAAATAAATAA